>NC_047107.1:105590230-105602730 GCF_902500255.1 Thalassophryne amazonica
ATAATGACCTAACACCTGCTTAGGGTTCACTAGAGGACGCTTCCAATAGAAAACCATGTCTTGGGAATAAAATAATAAAAAAGTCAAAGGAGGAGCGATGCCCGCGGGTCTCCAATAATAGATGAGTGCGGTTGGCGCATATTCAGTCTCTCTAGAGGGCTCAGTTTGTACAAGCTCTGTTTCAGATGCTTGAATAAACTTAAAACTCTGTGCATTTTGTCTTGCTTAAGGCTGAATTTTTCTAAAGTGTTGCAATCAGTTTTGTGTTATCTAAAGAAGACATCCTGAGACAAACAAAAAGAAGGACCACGACAGAACTTGGCGAGCCAGCTTCAGGAGGGTCCGGGGCATTCCGGCAGCCTGGGACGGTCCAGCTCATCCCTCCAGACCGTAAATAACAGTGATCATGACTAAAAGGTAAGCAGAAACCTTTTATAACTTCTGCACGATCTGGAAGAGTGAGTCTGGATTTCCGCCCAAGTTGACAGGTGATATTTTTAATTGCTTCTTACCCAAAAGAACCTGGACTAAGAAAATTGATAAGAGACCAAAAAAGATAAGACTGAAAATTCTCAGGCCTTGTAGACAGAATACCCAGAGTGAGTGTGTGTTCCCGGGAAAGAGAGTGTCTGTGTGAGTGAAAGGTCAGGAATGTTCATGAACTCTGGTGCGGAAAAGAGTGTCTGGAGAACTAACCTGGATGCTTGGGGAATAATTAGTGTTAAAATTCGTTACTAACGTGCCGGCGGATAGCATGCGCTGTAGGGGTTAATTTAGGGAAGTATACTGACAAATAGGTACAAGGTAATACAAGGTTATTTAAAGAAAAAGAGACTGAAGAAGGATAAGTGAGAAAAAAGAGATTAAAAGAGAATAGTGCAGAGAAGCACAAGATAAGCGCTTGAGGGGGCGCAATAGAAATACCGCTAGTGATAAGGAGAATACAAAGTGCAGAGAAGCACAGTTCACAGTAAGTAAATGAGCTCATAAAGGACATCATTTTTAAGAAAAGAGAGAAAAACTATAAAAAAAATGAAGAGTTAGTGCAGAATACATGAGAAGTAATGTGTTGTGAAAGTGTCGTGACACGGACCCACAACAGGGGGGCGTTAATGAACGGACAATGGATAAGCCAAAAAGTAACAATTTAATGTTGTGAAGCGCACAACGAAGTACAGACAATAACAATATTGCGGAATGTCAATCATACACAAGGGGGTGTGGCAGGCTCAAAGATAGAAGACGTCTGGTGATAGAAGAGCCAGATCCCACACAGCTTCCACCACCAACGGATCTGAAGAACACCGGAGCCGCCAAGCCCTGCGCCCCAGGTGGCCACTGTCTTCAGCAGTCAGACCCGGTACTGCTGGCAGAGAACAGAAACAGTTTGATGAGTGTGAGTACGCACACTCAGTAATCCCACAGTCTGTGTTCAGTAAGGAGGAGCACCTCCACCTCCAATCACACACTGTGCAGCTCCTGAGACAACCACGTATCTGGGTGGGGTGGGAGGCGAAGCCGTCGCAGTCCACACCAAATGCCAACACAGCAGACAAGAAATCCGTCACAGGAAAACGGCTGCAAAAGAGATCAGACTATTGTTCGGTTTAGATTCAGCAGAAAAAATTACCTGTATGGTAGATGATTTCTCGGCGAGGAGGTGGAGTTGCAGTCTGGCCTTTATGGTGAGGGGTTGAATGAGTGACAGCTGCTGATGAGAAGAGTGACAGCTGTCACTCCCAGTGGCTCCGGCGCCCTCTCGTGCTTGAAGCCCGCACTCCAAGCAGGGCGCCATCTGGTGGTGGTGGGCCAGCAGTACCTCCTCTTCAGCGGCCCACACAACATATGAAGCAGAAAATAGTGCAGTAAGGCACCAAATACGCTTGTGGGGCGTGGGAGAAATATAGAAGTGAAGATTAGTGTATACTGAAGAATAAGTAATTAAGTGCACAGTAATATGAGTTTTTTATAAGAAAAGAGTTGGAAAAAAGAAATGAGTACTTTCAGTGCAAAGGCACATTAAGCTCACGAGGAGCTCAGTAAGTGAGAAGAAAAGCAGACATAGTGTACGCTTGGAGAGAGTAGGAAACATATATAAGTGAGAAGAAAGTGCAGGAAAGCACAGTATACGCATGTGAGGTGCGGTAAGGCGTAGAAGTAAATGAATATTGTACGCTCAGAGAGGAGCTTGTTAAAAATAATATATAGTTGCTGGCAGCGCCGGAGAGCTGTCTAACGTGAAGAAGAGATACATACTCAAACAGAACACATTGGTGTTAAGTGATTAAAAAGTTGTTTAAAGCCACGGAGTGAAGAGTGGCAGAAGTCTAGATAGAGATATATAGAAATTTGTTTTTAATAATTTTTGTGTATGAAGCTTTTGAAGATTGTTGTGTGGTAGAGCAGAGAGTAAGCGGGGAGTTGTAGGCAAACTGTGAGAGCTTGCAGGAGGAGGAGACGTTTAGACCCAACAGAAGGACTTGGGAGGTGCATGACAGGCAAAGAGGAAAGTGAGAAACAGAGACAGTGGAGAAAAAAAGACAGGAGAAGAGACTGCTATGTAAATACAGAGAAGGTAGATATTATTTCAAAGAAAGAAAACTAATAAACATAGCAGAAAAAGACAAGAGAAGCAGAAAGTGAGAAATTCGAAGGAAAAAAAAAAGAAAGTCAGGAGCAAAGACATTAGGAAGTGTTAGGGTTGTAAGAGGACTAAAGAAATAACATTGGTTACAAATCAAAAGAGTTAAAGATCAGATTATAGTGAAAAAGCTGACAGACTGATCAATGCTTGGGACAGTCATTGATGGGAGACTTAAGTGATGATGAAATAATACTCCCAGAACATTACTTGACTGACGGAGACATCGAAACCCAGGGAGTCAGGACACATTTTTGGCTGGAAAGGACCTATTATGACAGTGTAGGAGCAGAACATTGGCAGGACGAACAAGAGATCAATCAGAAATTATGGCAAATTACTAAGATAGTCAATTTGAAGCAAAAGAAAGAACAATTCCCTCTAATTAATTGGGAGCTGCTGATAAGACGTCTGTGGCATCAGGGTTTAACCCGTGGCTGGAGCTGCTTTGTGCTGATCCTAATAAAGAAATTAGCATACCATTAAATCATTTAATAACACTACCAACTGATCCAGGTGAAGAACTGTTCCTAGTTTGACTCTGACTGTGGTCCCAAGGAAGGTTCGGTGGGAAACAGGTAAATTTGCATATTTAGTTAAAGAAAAAGAAGACGGACAAAACAGTTGGAAATTTAATCCTTTTAAGGGTTTAAAGTACAAAACAGGTGTTACAGCCGGCAAGCTATTGGTCTGGATCAGGACAGCCCCTGAAGGACTACCAGAACACCATAGAAACACCTCACATAGCGTTTGTCAGGGTTACATGGGTAACTCTCAAGGTCAAGGTCCGGAAAGTACCCCACTAGACTTAGTACTAAGAAAGTATCCAGGAAAACGCATTAAAGCCAACCGATGTATGAGAAAGTGGCACAAAAGCTCACATGGGGGCAGGCAATGGCCTTTGGAGGGATCATTTGATCCGGTGATGTGTGAAGCAGTGTAGAAATACAGAAAAAAGAAATTAAAGATCAGCAGAAGAACATGAATAACACAAAAAAACGCACTGAGGAAAAAAGTTTTGGCCTTGTTCAAGCAGGAAGCACAAAGGCTACAGCAGAAAAGAGAAAAATGGAGGAAAAATCCAAAGAGACCAAAGCCAGTGCACCGAGCTGGGAAGCAGAGCCACCCCATATAAACGTCATGATATGGGAAAGACAGCTGGACAGTTTGTATTAGGCACTCATGAAGAGGACCAAGGCATGGATGTGGAGGGCAAATTCACACTGACACTAAAAGGAGACAGGTCCTCGATCTGTCAAATGGATCATACAAGGTCTCCAAGTCCGGAAGTAAGTGGTTTCCCATCACGACCAGTAGGGGGGGCCACATATAACAGTGACACTGAGGTACACGAAGATAGAGAGAGAGAGACCTGAAGTCTCCACCTGCGCCTCGAGGTCCACTGAAAACCGTCCCCTCCCACCATAAGTCAGCCGACTAGACCTTCTCAGGCTATAGAGGCTCCGAAGAGTGGCACAAGAGCTTCTGTGACACACTGGATCTGGCCAGAAAAGGTAATGAAGAACTAGCTGAGCAACTTCGGCTATCGGAGGAAAGAATACAAAGACATAGGGACGCCGAGGAAAGAAGAATATTACAACAATCGACGCCCAATCGAGGGAATCACATTATAGAGCCACCCACCCGGAAGATTTCTGGTGAGGTCGTCATTGAGAGTGCAAAAGAGGCCCGACTCAGGCAAAGACAACAATGGGTAGCCAAAGACATAACGGCTTTAGAACAGGACATAACTAACTTGATGGATCGCCTGGGGCCAGTCAGTCGCACTCGATCTGGAAGACAGTATGGAGCCCCCACAGAAGAAGAGGAGGACGAAGACCTCATATGCCCACTGGTGGTCAGAAATGGTGTTGGAGTTATTCTGTAGATACACTGTTTTATTTTATCATGCATGTTTGTGTTTCTGCTCTGGTAGAATGTAGTTCTCTCTGCTCTGATAAAGTGTATTGTCCTGATGTGATGGGTGAAGGTTACTTAAGATATGTGACATGACGTGTTTCTGCAAGTTGTGGTATGCTAAGCTCTTTTTCAGGACATGTGAAGATGACCCAGGCAGGATGCAGCCATAAGCGGAGCAGTGAGATAAAGAATAGAGAATTGAATGTTCCAACCACAGTGTGATTATGATACATTAGTCCTTGTGTCAGAAGAAGTGTGATTAATCGTTAGATGTCTTAAACACATCTTAATCGAGCCCAAGATTAAAAAGGTTCTGAACATCCTGAATGTAATGTGCAATCAGCAGTTCTGCGGCAACAGCTCACGCGCTATCACTCTTCCCTCAGGAGCTGTACCGCCCATGTATGTAGGGAAGTCCTAAATAAAAAGAGCGGGAGCGCAGGCCAGACTTTAGTGTAGCTTTGGTGTACAGCCTGACTGCACTCCTCGCGAGCTTAAATTGAATTCTATCTCTCACTTGTTTTATTGCCTGGTTGTCTCTTCCTCTTATCAAAGATACAGTATTCTAAACCCGACAAAGACTGGGGGCTCGTCCGGGATTTGAACCCGGGACCTCTCGCATGGCAGGTGAGAATTCTACCACCGAACCACCAATGTTCAGGTTTAGAATACTGTATCTTTGATAAGCGGAAGAGACAACCAGGCAATAAAACAAGTGAGAGATAGAATTCAATTTAAGCTCGCGAGGAGTGCAGTCAGGCTGTACACCAAAGCTACACTAAAGTCTGGCCTGCGCTCCCGCTCTTTTTATTTAGGATTTCCCTACATACATGGGCGGTACAGCTCCTGAGGGAAGAGTGATAGCGCGTGAGCTGTTGCCGCAGAACTGCTGATTGCACAATACATTCAGGACGTTCAGAACCTTTTTAATCTTGGGCTCGATTAAGATGTGTTTAAGACATCTAACGATTAATCACACTTCTTCTGACAAAGGACTAATGTATCATAATCACACTGTGGTTGGAACATTCAATTCTCTATTCTTTATCTCACTGCTCTGCTTACGGCTGCATCCTGCCTGGGTCATCTTCACATGTCCTGAAAAAGAGCTTAGCGTGCACACAGAGATACCACAACTTGCAGAAACACGTCATGTCACATATCTTAAGTAACCTTCACCCATCACATCAGGACAATACACTTTATCAGAGCAGAGAGAACTACATTCTACCAGAGCAGAGAACACAAAACATGCATGATAAAATAAAACAGTGTATCTACAGAATAACTCCAACAAATGGTCATCATGTGTACACCCCATGGAGCTGGACAGACATGGTGGTGGGGCTGGCCAACAGGCTGCCAGACATCACCCAAGGAGCTGGGAGATGGACAACTGCCTTAGAAGAAGGCACTGCAGGGGTAACCTTGTCTTTAGGTGACATAAAAGCCTTGCTAATGCATGTAATGGGAAAACATGACACTGAAGAACTAGCAGAAAGGGTTGGACTAACACAGATGATGGGCACTAATCAACATTATGAAGTCCCCTTTAATTGCTATAGAAACTCCATGTGGGAGGGACTGAGAAGAAAGTACCCTGAGGTCTTCGACCCCTCTAAATTGGATGATGGAGTGGAAACCTGAAAAGTGCCCAAAGAAGTTCCTGCACAGATTCCAGAAGAGTGGGGGAGGAAACAAGAAATGCATGGAACCATTCCCCAGCAACTGAAATCCTGTTCAAAATAACTGTAAAAAAGGCTCTACCGGAAGCGGTTCAGAAAGCCCTAGATGGAGTCGTGGGACTATCAAAAATGAATTGGGCCTTATACTCTGAGCATATCTGTCACAATCTTGAAATCTACAAAGAAAAACAAAAAGAAGAAGATGCAGCCAAATCCCTGACGAAAAAATTGGTGCAGATGCAGTTGGGAGAGCTAACCAAAGTCAAGAAAGAAAAAACAAAGACCCAGGCACCAATGATGAACCCTGTTCCTTCTGAGCCAGCAAGCACAGGCCCCACAGCAAACACTGCTGCCACCATACAGGCACCTGTGGTAACAGCCACACAGAGCACTCAAGGAGCAGCAGGAAGCACTCCTGCAGGAGGAGTCTCAGCACCAGTGGAGCATCACTATCACTTCCATAGCACTGGTACCCGGGAATGGACCCACCTACAGTCATGGGTGGAGAGGAGAGCCACGGAACTTTCAGGGTCCCAGAGGAGGGTGGCAAAGAGGATCTCGCCAACCTTCATTTGGAAGCAGATTCCAAAACTCGGCTCCCAGGAACAGTCAAGCAGGACCGCCTACGGGACCAACACCCAACAGGGGATCAACCTTCTAATGAGTGTTGGAGCTGTGGACCACCCGGACATCGATGAGAAATTGTCCAGCCCGACCTTGGGTTGGACTCTCTGCCTATTGGCAATAGGGGGGCCTAGAGAAGCCAGAGGGGGAAACGGTGGCATTGGCTATTTCTATGATACCTAGGGAAGAGCCAACCGTCAACATTAATATACAAAACAGAGATTTCCCTTTTATGGTGGACACAGGGGCAACATACTCTTGCATAGGGAAAATGGGCGCTCATCTCCCCCTCTCTAGGTCTGTAATTAAGACCATCGGCTTCTCTGGGAAAACTCAAATAATACCTTTTACACCCCACTTCCTGTAACGATTGCAGGAAAAACAATTGAAACACCCCTGTTATACTCACAAAATACACCTGTGAATTTGCTGGGAAGAGACATTTTATGTAAGCTACAAACCCAGATAGTGTGTACCCATCAAGGATTGCAAATACACTTTCCTTACGAAGCACTCACCAACATTATGGTGCTTATGGACATGGAAGACAAGGTCCGAACTGTGCAACCCATGGTATACTGGCTGAAGTTACAACCAGAAAATTCAAATCTTCAACTGGAATGGGAAAAAATGGAAGCCCTGGGCAGAACAACACTATGCAGCAGTATATACACCTAGTTTACCTTTACATGTCACCCTGATGTTCGATGCCAAACAAGAACAAACTGACTATGCATGCTGCTGGATGCATTGATGAATCAGCGGCTGTTTCACATAACCACCACAGAAATTTATTTAGGCCCCCAAGGGGCCGCAGCTTCTGTCAAGCTAACTTCAGCTGACAACAATGGTATCAAGTGCCGAATGCCACGCCTCATGTGACCCTTTTAGTCTCAGAAAAGTATGAATCCCATGACCTAGGTCCAATGGTAAAGACAGCCTCAGAAGTTGAAGAATGGCAAAACATGGAAAATCCACAAGTACGTCTGTCGAAAGACCAGCAGTTTATACAAATTAACTTAAACGTAAATGATGAAGCTATAGCCCAAAAAGTGGAGCTTAATCCTAGACCAGAGGGACAGATGGTGTTATCGGCCCAACAAGAGAAATTGTTAGAGCAAATACCATAAAGACATAATCTAAAAAAAAAAAAATCCAGAAATCATAATGGATGATTTTTTAATAACCTTTTTAATAACCTAAGATGAATATTTCAGACCCCTCCATGATTTCTAAGTGTGAGAACTTGCAAAACTGCAGGGTGTTCAAATACTTATTTTCCTCACGGTATATGCTGCACAGACATGACCACATGGGGGACAGGCAGGTCAGAGCACCACAGCACAGCAAGGTGCCTGTCAGCTGCTGACCAGAAGCTCGCTGACAGCTCACATAACACAGACACAGTGACAGGCTGATGTGTGCGCTGAAAACAGGGGGTGTGTCCGCCACAGGAGCAGCTGTGGAGATCTCTGGTTCTGGATGTACCAGCTGGAGGCATGTGTCCGCTTGCTGTCCTCACGTGGACATACATAAAAACATATATCGCTGTTGCAATGGGCTGCAGCGAGCGAGTGTATACCACGCACATTGACAGATTACCCCAGGTGAAATGGACCGTCAGATCATAACACACAGTGGGCAATCTGAATGTCAGTCACCCACATGAGCTCTGTTCCACATGACGCGGTGTCTGTCCTGCGGTGCGCCGTCCACAAGAGACGCGTGTCGGGCCTGACACGCCTCCAGCAGATGTGGACATAAGAGTGCCTTGCTGCATCATCCATGTCATTCCATGACTGTATGTCTGTGACCATGGGTCATCTACAGAGGAACAGACAGATCATACTTGATAAAGGGATTCAATAAAATGCGGCGTTTTTATATGGTGTGTGGTTTATTTTTTTTTTAAATATGTCCATGTCCTTCTTGATATCAGCCATTTACCCACACCTTTTACAGGACAGTGATGGTAGCTCAGTGGTAAAGTTTCTGACTGGCAATCAGAGCTCTTAGAAATTACAGGTTTGAATCCCGTGGGTGGCATGTATTTTTTTATTTTATTTTCACAGCAGATGTGTAACCACATCACGTAGCTGATTGCACTGTGTTTCCGCGTGCACAAAGCCTTCGCAACAGCATTGTTCACGCCTGCCCATCGGTTCGATGTTTTCCTGGTTCGCTCATACAAGCTGTTCTGCCGTGATTCGCCCTGATTTGTACTTATTCTTACTATGTGTGAAGGGGCCCTAGAAAAGTCCCTTCCTTCATGGGCCAAGCAGGTTTTCAGTTCCACTTAAGGGAACTACGCAACACTTGAATCCAGCTTAGTGTACCATGTTCCTACACAAAAATGTACGACAGCATTCCAGGGTGGTAGTTATATCCAGGTAGTGTTTGTGAAGAATTACAGAGGTCAAAATTTGAAAATGCCTTTCCTTTCATATTGAGAAATATACCACATTGTCTGATCATAATGATTCCAAAAAGGTATACTTTAGATAACTTTGAATGCTCTGACGTTATGGGCTAAACACAGAAGAATGGTGGGAAAGGTCAGTTTAGTTTGTACAGGGTCAAAAGTTAAAGCTGCTCCAAATTTTGACAAGAAGAAATGCAAATTATTAGAGTTAATAGGGTTTTAAAAAGAAACAGTTTTCCCCATGTGTCATGCTTAGTTATCATGTTACAGGGCAGGGCAGGACAGGCAGGGGTGGGGTTTGAACCAGGAACCTTCCGCACTGAAGCCAAGAGCACTAACCACTTAATTTACAAAATACTGGACAGTTAACTCTTATTGCATTGTCAATTAATGCTTATTACTGCATTAAGTAACATGAATACATAGTACATAATTACAAACACTTTTAACTCTTGTTAGTTAGTTAATGCATATTAATGCATCGGCTAGTGTCAATTTGCCCTTATTCAAAGTATTACTATATGCTATATTAAAAAAAGAATAAATAAAACAGAGGAGTTTGGGGTGGTGGCACTGGCGGGCAGCCGCCTGGGGTGGCATTGCGCAGGGGGCGGCACGACGGGGTGGGGGGGTTGTCCTGATGGGGGGGTTCATGGTTATGTTATGGCTGTGCGGTGCCCCCATCTCACCCCCCCGTCCCATGGTGGGAGGCGCGCATCTGGAGCCTGTACAATCCACTGTCCTCAGATCACATCATCATCTGTCATCACGCTCTCCTCTATTATTGTATAATATTTCAAATAAAGGTTTCAAAATTCTCTACATTCCCATTAGGTTTGATTCTGTGTTGTGTATGATGAACCGAAGGAATTCCCAAGATTATGGTGGTCGTGGTGGTCAACTGGTCAAGTTGAAATGGTTCAGCGATAGTCTCACCTCTCGCGTTAGGTGAGCAATGCTGCACAGTGCAGAGTTTGTGCAGGGGGAGGGGGGAATCATTCAATGTTTGGACGAGGAGGTGGTCGAATGACAAATAAACGGAGTAAGACATAATCTGATAGGAAACGATCAAAGCCATCAGGTGCCCAATTTCGAAAGAAAAAGAAGAAGAAGAGGAGAAACGAGCAAAGGAAAAAGGTATGTATCGATTATGTATCGATTTCAGTGAGTGACATGATGAATAGTGGCCTACCTAGCCTGATGATGTTTGCTAAATCGGACGGCCTAGCCGAAATTAATTTCAGCATAAGATTAGGCTTAAACTTTTAATGTTATTGCTGTCATCACCTTGGGTTAAAGTTGGGCTCTGGTGTTAGCCAACAGAATGGT
This sequence comes from Thalassophryne amazonica, assembly GCF_902500255.1. Classification (NCBI taxonomy): domain Eukaryota; kingdom Metazoa; phylum Chordata; class Actinopteri; order Batrachoidiformes; family Batrachoididae; genus Thalassophryne; species Thalassophryne amazonica. The sequence goes on from NC_047107.1 coordinate 105,600,852, forward strand.
AGCCCCATAATACACGCCGTTCCACCAGTGGAATGCTGTAATAGTCATTGAAATGTTGACTACCAAGTACTACACTACTACGACATAACACAGGGCCTTTAGTAAAGCACTACGACTTGGTCATTGCCATTCTGGTAACAGCAAATTTATAATGCCGTGTCTTAATGGGTTAACAACTTTACATGGTCAATTTCTCGTGTGTCGTATGGCGCCTAAGACACAAGTTAGTCTACATAAGACACGCAACGCCCCTCCAATTATAACCATAATAGAAATGAATATACGTTATACTATATTGTTTCTCGTAATTAATGTAACTTGTGGCTGTGTGGCTGTGTGTTAGGAAGACACAAGAGCGTGCTGTGTGCACTCTGTTGGTAAAACTGAATGAAGTGCAATATTTTGACCATCAGGTGGTGCTGTAGTGCAGTGTGCTTTCTAAATACCTGTACTGTACATAGATGTAATGTGAAGTCACCGAGTGTTTTGTTTTTTTAAGTTCAAAAACTTTATTGAAGTAATTATTGTTTATCTTTGTGTTTATTATTGCAGTAGTCATTAGTAAAAGTAAGTCCCTTCGGCTGCTCCCTTGTTTGCACTCTGGGTCGCCACAGCAAATCCAAGGTGGATCTGCATGTTGATTTGGCACAGGTTTTACGCTGGATGCCCTTCCTGACGCAACTCCACATTACATGGAGAAATGTGGCAGGGGTGGGATTTGAACCCAGAACCTTCCGAACTGAAACCAAGCGCATTAACCACTTGGCCACCACCCCTGCTGCAGTAGTCATTAAAACTGGAAATTTGTTCTTGAAAATAGCTGTTGTGAGTTAATTTGTGGGATTGTGGGTGTTCTGAACGAAGTTAGTGTTTTCATGGGTGGTGGGGCGGAGGTGGTGGCTACGTTAGTGTGCGCGGGGGCGCACGCAGGGGGTTCCACCCGGGGAGTAAATCACTCTAGGACCGCCACTGGGTGGTGGAGTTTGTGGAGTGGAGTTGAGTAATGATGGAATGCAGTCCAGTGTTTTTTGTTAAATCATACGAACATCATACTTGAGGAAAACAGTTCTCTGATCGCAGACAAGACAGTCAACTGCAGCAATAAGTCACAATTAAATACATAGCTGACTGTTAAATAAATGTGAAATTAAATATTGGAAATATGCTTTTGTGGGCTTTTCTATTAAATCAAATGATTACTCAAAAGAAACAACAATTTAAAAAGTCAGTACATAAAAGCATCATACAAAATTTTCTGCACTTTCACATTCAACCAAAAGTCCAAAATGTTTTTTTTTTTTTAACGGTGACAGTGTAAATGCAGTACTTTAGCAGTTTCACATGATGAAGTAAAAACAAATAAAAGAATTTAAAAAATGACATGGCTATATTGAAGGCCAGAGCGGTTTCTGAACTTCTGACCCTATAATACACAAAAGTCAAGTTATCTGTGCAATACGAAACTCTCAGCCAGTAACATTTTAAGGCTCAGCCTGTTAAACCTTGTGCCTCCTGCAGGTGGCACATCACGAGGACAAATACACTGCTTGATGGCTCGGAAGAAATGCTGCTTAGGAAAACTCTGCCAGTGTCTCTGGACTTCCAACAGCAACTCACGGGACAGGAGGGGGTTGCAGATGGAGATGTATCTCTTTGGTTTACCAGTAGTCAGCACTGTTTCAGGCAATGGATGGGGCTACTGGTTTCAGAGCCTACAGGAGACAAAAACATAAATTCACACCTGAATCCTGTTGAGCAAACCAAGATGGCTCAAGGTCACATTTAACTACCTGCAGCTTGGTGACACAGAATATTTATCCAGTGTTAAAAGCAGCAACTCTACCAGTTTTGTGTTTGATTATTTCAGATCTCCGTACCC